>NC_073694.1:80266426-80269564 GCF_029784165.1 Wyeomyia smithii
TAATAATAATAATAATAATAATAATAATAATAATAATAATAATAATAATAATAATAATAATAATAATAATAATAATAATAATAATAATAATAATAATAATAATAATAATAATAATAATAATAATAATAATAATAATAATAATAATAATAATAATAATAATAATAATAATAATAATAATAATAATAATAATAATAATAATAATAATAATAATAATAATAATAATAATAATAATAATAATAATAATAATAATAATAATAATAATAATAATAATAATAATAATAATAATAATAATAATAATAATAATAATAATAATAATAATAATAATAATAATAATAATAATAATAATAATAATAATAATAATAATAATAATAATAATAATAATAATAATAATAATAATAATAATAATAATAATAATAATAATAATAATAATAATAATAATAATAATAATAATAATAATAATAATAATAATAATAATAATAATAATAATAATAATAATAATAATAATAATAATAATAATAATAATAATAATAATAATAATAATAATAATAATAATAATAATAATAATAATAATAATAATAATAATAATAATAATAATAATAATAATAATAATAATAATAATAATAATAATAATAATAATAATAATAATAATAATAATAATAATAATAATAATAATAATAATAATAATAATAATAATAATAATAATAATAATAATAATAATAATAATAATAATAATAATAATAATAATAATAATAATAATAATAATAATAATAATAATAATAATAATAATAATAATAATAATAATAATAATAATAATAATAATAATAATAATAATAATAATAATAATAGTAATAATAATAATAATGATAATAATAATAATAATAATAATAATAATAATAATAATAATAATAATAATAATAATAATAATAATAGTAATAGTAATAATAATAATAATAATAATAATAATAATAATAATAATAATAATAATAATAATAATAATAAAAATAATAATAATAATAATAATAATAATAAAAATAATAATAATAATAATAATAATAATAATAATAATAATATAATAATAATAATAATAATAATAATAATAATAATAATAATAATAATAATAATAATAATAATAATAATAATAATAATAATAATAATAATAATAATAATAATAATAATAATAATAATAATAATAATAATAATAATAATAATAATAATAATAATAATAATAATAATAATAATAATAATAATAATAATAATAATAATAATAATAATAATAATAATAATAATAATAATAATAATAATAATAATAATAATAATAATAATAATAATAATAATAATAATAATAATAATAATAATAATAATAATAATAATAATAATAATAATAATAATAATAATAATAATAATAATAATAATAATAATAATAATAATAATAATAATAATAATAATAATAATAATAATAATAATAATAATAATAATAATAATAATAATAAAATAATAATAATAATAATAATAATAATAATAATAATAATAATAATAATAATAATAATAATAATAATAATAATAATAATAATAATAATAATAATAATAATAATAATAATAATAATAATAATAATAATAATAATAATAATAATAATAATAATAATAATAATAATAATAATAATAATAATAATAATAATAATAATAATAATAATAATAATAATAATAATAATAATAATAATAATAATAATAATAATATAATAATAATAATAATAATAATAATAATAATAATAATAATAATAATAATAATAATAATAATAATAATAATAATAATATAATAATAATAATAATAATAATAATAATAATAATAATAATAATAATAATAATAATAATAATAATAATAATAATAATAATAATAATAATAATAATAATAATAATAATAATAATAATAATAATAATAATAATAATAATAATAATAATAATAATAATAATAATAATAATAATAATAATAATAATAATAGTAATAATAATAATAATGATAATAATAATAATAATAATAATAATAATAATAATAATAATAATAATAATATAATAATAATAATAATAGTAATAGTAATAATAATAATAATAATAATAATAATAATAATAATAATAATAATAATAATAATAATAATAATAATAATAATAATAATAATAATAATAATAATAATAATAATAATAAAAATAATAATAATAATAATAATAATAATAATAATAATAATAATAATAATAATAATAATAATAATAATAATAATAATAATAATAATAATAATAATAATAATAATAATAATAATAATAATAATAATAATAATAATAATAATAATAATAATAATAATAATAATAATAATAATAATAATAATAATAATAATATAATAATAATAATAATAATAATAATAATAATAATAATAATAATAATAATAATAATAATAATAATAATAATAATAATAATAATAATAATAATAATAATAATAATAATAATAATAATAATAATAATAATAATAATAATAATAATAATAATAATAATAATAATAATAATAATAATAATAATAATAATAATAATAATAATAATAATAATAATAATAATAATAATAATAATAATAATAATAATAATAATAATAATAATAATAATAATAATAATAATAATAATAATAATAATAATATTAATAATAATAATAATAATAATAATAATAATAATAATAATAATAATAATAATAATAATAATAATAATAATAATAATAATAATAATAATAATAATAATAATAATAATAATAATAATAATAATAATAATAATAATAATAATAATAATAATAATAATAATAATAATAATAATAATAATAATAATAATAATAATAATAATAATAATAATAATAATAATAATAATAATAATAATAATAATAATAAATAATAATAATAATAATAATAATAATAATAATAATAATAATAATAATAATAATAATAATAATAATAATAATAATAATAATAATAATAATAATAAAAATAATAATAATAATAATAATAATAATAATAATAATAATAATAAATAATAATAATAATAATAATAATAATAATAATAATAATAATAATAATAATAATAATAAAAATAATAATAATAATAATAATAAT
>NC_073694.1:80270064-80289229 GCF_029784165.1 Wyeomyia smithii
GGTTGTCACGTGAGGTATCTGATGAAAAAATGTCAACAAAGAGTGAATTTTCTTCGTACAATAACCGGACAATGGTGGGGAGCCCATCCAGGAGACCTTATAAGGCTTTACCAAACAACGATATTGTCTGTTATTGAATACGGGTGTTTCTGCTTCCGCTCCGCAGCAAACACACATTTGATCAAACTGGAGCGAATACAATATCGTTGTTTGCGTATCGCCTTAGGTTGCATGCAGTCGACCCATACGATGAGTTTGGAGGTTTTAGCTGGAGTTTAGCTGGAGTACTACCATTGAAAAACCGCTTCTGGAGCCTGTCTTCTCGTATTCTAATCAAATGTGAGGTCTTGAACCGTCCCGTGATTGAAAATTTTGAAAGGTTAATCGAACTTCATTCTCAAACCCGTTTTATGACATTGTATTTCAATCACATGTCCCAAAATATTAACCCTTCTTCGAATATTCCAAATCGTGTCGACTTATCAAATACTTCTGATTCTACTGTGTTTTTCGATACATCCATGATAGAAGAAACTCGTGGAATCCCGGATCATTTACGCGTGCAGCAGATCCCTAAAAATTTTTCCAATAAATATCGAAACATCAACTGCGACAATATGTACTACACTGACGGATCACTTCTTGATGGGTCCACTGGCTTCGGTATCTTCAATAACAATTTAACCGTCTCCCATAAGCTCGATAATCCTGCTTCTGTTTACGTCGCAGAATTAGCTGCAATTCAGTACACCCTAGGGATTATCGAAAAAATGCCCACGGACCATTATTTCATCTTTACGGACAGTCTCAGTTCCATTGAGGCTCTCCGATCGATGAAAGATGTTAAGCACTCTCCGTATTTCCTGGGGAAAATACGGGAACATCTGAGTGCTTTATCCGAAAAATCTACTCAGATTACCTTAGCGTGGGTCCCTTCTCACTGCTCGATACCGGGTAATGAGAAAGCGGACTCTTTGGCTAAGGTGGGCGCAACAAACGGTGATATTTATGAAAGACCAATTGCCTTTAATGAATTTTTCGCACTTGTACGTCAGAATACGATCATCAGTTGGCAAAATGCTTGGACCAGAGGGGAATTGGGAAGGTGGTTACATTCCATAATCCCCAAAGTATCGACGAACCCGTGGTTCAAGGGGTTGGATGTAGGTCGGGATTTCATTTGCGTGATGTCCCGGCTTATGTCCAATCACTATAGATTTGACGCGCTCCTCCGTCGTGTTGGGCTCGGGGAAAGTGGTATCTGTGCCTGTGGTGAAGGTTATCACGACATAGAGCATGTGGTTTGGTCATGCCCTGTACACCGTGACGCCAGGTCTAAATTAATAGCTTCCCTGCAGGCCGAGGGTAGACAGCCGGCTGTTCCTGTTCGTGATGTCTTGGCGAGCCGTGACCTATCCTACATGTCCCTTATATACGTTTTCCTGAAATCCATCCACGCCCCAGTCTAGTCCCGTTCCCCTCCGTCTACACCCAACAAAACGACAAGAACACGTTTGAACCTTAAGCACAAAACCAGCAACCAGACCCCGCACAATAGAACCAGGACCCAAGGACTACGAGCCTCTGTCCCAACTCACGACATCGTGGCTCAGCAGAACGAATCCATACATGCCATTCGACGATTATCAGACGACCATTGAACAACAAAACACTGATTAGAAATCCCATGCTAGTTTTAAGTTAGACTTAATTTCAGCTCGTAGTCGGCAGCGAGGATAAAAAATTTGCTTTAGTTTTTAAGTCATCAGATATAATTGGCGCCGTTAAACATTAAATTGTATTTGTGCCGTGTCAAATAAATGTTATGTGAAGAAAAAAAAAAACAATTTTTTTTTCTTGAATTTCAAATATGACTTATCTAGAGCTAATATATCGTAAGAGAATATCTACAAAATACGCAACGCTTGATAAAAAGGGAAAAAAATAGAAAAACAATTCAAAACAAAATTAATATTTTTAAATTGTTTAAAAAAATTTAAAATTAAAAAACTAAAAATATTAAAAAACTAAAAATTTAAAATTAAAAAACTAAAAATTTAAAATTAAAAAACTAAAAAAAATTTAAAATTAAAAAACTAAATTTAAATATTAATATTTAAATTCAATTTTTAAAAATTTGAGAAATTAAATACAAACCAGTCGACAAATCTACATATACTTAATAATTTTTCTTTACATTTGACTGCAATTTCATCTGGAATAATTACAAGATATGTATTTTTTGTAAGGATTGTGTTTTCTGACTTTTAGGGGGATGAATCAAAAATAAATTTTTTCTTATTTATTCGGAAACAACAAGTCATTTATAAAAAATAAATATGAAATTTTTTTTTTCTCTGATTCGATTATATATAGATCATATATAATGAAAATAAATTTGAGACTATATATTATCGTGTATGTATGTATATATAAATATATATTTGTATATATAAATATATATATATATATATATATATATATATATATATATATATATATATATATATATATATATATATATATAATATATATATATGTATATTTATATATTTATATATATATATATATATATATATATATATATATATATATATATATATATATATATATATATATATATATATATATATATATATATATATATATATATATATATATATATATATATATATATATATATATAATATATATGTATATATATATATATATATATATATATATATATATATATATATATATATACATATATATATATATATATATATATATATATATATATATATATATATATATATATATATATATATATATATATATATATATATATATATATATATATATATGTATATATATATATATATATATATATATATATATATATATATATATATATATATATATATATATATATATATATATATATATATATATATATATATATATATATATATACCCCCTAGGGGGTCTCCCATACAAAAATATCAAAAAATATCAAAAAATCACCATTTTTGGCACTTTATATGACAAAAATTAGTGAAATGGCTATTATTTTTCCGCACAAATGAAGTTTCTAGGAAAAAAGTTTTTTTTTTGTTTTTGGATTTTTGTTTCCTCTTTAAAAATTTATTCGATCAGAACATAGGAAAGAAACTAAAAAATTATTGTTTGAAGTCTTTTTTGGTTTCAACACTGGGCAATTTCGCACGGCTCTCTAATGTCGCCTCCATAACAGCCTCTACATTTTCCGATATTGCTCGTTTGGAAACGCTAGCTAGCAGTTGAACGTGTTGTTCCGTTCCTTGTATATGTAATGGAATATGCGGATCAGTAAATGGTGAATCATCTTCATTTAAATATGCTATCAATGTTTCATACGGAATGATTCGCGTGAATGGTGGTTCAAATACGTTATTTTTATCAGTCAAATCGATCATTTTCGTGTAATCGAAGCAATGGAAGTTTATATCTGGTTTTTTATATTCTCTAAGTTCCGATGGGTCTTCAACATTGTCTCGATATCGTAAAATTTTCTTGATAGCAGAGTCGCGCACCTCTTTTCATCATCAAACAACATTGATAGCAAGATATTTTCCGAATGTGCAAAATATGGATTATTTTTAATTACATGATTGACAACAGTGCGTAAATTTGGCTCCAGAAATTGTGCCCAAGTAATGTACTTGAAAAATAATACACTACCGTACACGACAGAGCTGTAATACTTGATATTAAAATACATTGGCACATAAACCTTAATTATAAATTCAACCAGAATTCTTAAATTTTTAGGTGGTTTTTTCATTGTCACATATAATCGTAATAATCTAGCGGCCTTGGTGAGCCAGTGAGAATGTACAATTTTCCCTGGTTTTATGTTAGCCAGATCCACAGAAACCACGCCATTTGAAATTGCATGTGCCATTTCGTATAAGTACTGCGAATCGGTGGAATATTCGTGCTGTTCTGCAACAGGAGGCATATTTTCCAACGCAATTCTCTGAAAGTCGCTCACCACCTAAAAATATATAATAATTAAATAAATTTATTATGATTTCACCATTCAAAATGTTAGAAAATTATAATAAACTAGTTGAACGTTTCCGGCGATGCTCGGGATCAAATTTAAAAATCATTTTTTATAATTCATTACTGCTTTAGCACAACTTACTTAAAAAATATTTCACATCTTATACGTTCATCATCACTTTAAATACTTCAATATTTTGAGAAAAGAACACACATAAACTGGAAGTCGCCATATCGGATTTTCAAACGACGTATGGAGTTCCACTTTTGGAATTATTGAAATGGTTGGCCAAATACCACTTTGGGTTATTTTTCTGACGCCGGAAGCCGCCGTTTTGAAAAATGTTGTGTCGAGTCATCCCAGTTTCGAATATACCTATACTGGGTTATATTCGGGCTATTTGACAATCGTTTACAGTAAAACCTCTTTTTAGGAAATTAAAGTAAGTAAGAAGAATTGAGCATGACCATTCATGTTTATTTCTCCTCTATAATGAACTCTAAAGAGATGCTTGTAATTTTTTTCAAAACTAAAATGTTTGTTGGTGTCCAAGGAACACATCTGGGAAGAAGTGAAGGTTTTCTGATAACTAAAATTGTGCAATCCACAAAACTATGTAGAAAATAAAAAAATGACTTTCAATGCTTAAGTCGCCTCTTAATCTATGTTCAAACCAATGAAATGGGACCTTTCCTCCAGCTAAATGTTCCAAGATCTAGTTTGGGTAAAGGTAAAAAAGTAAATCGAATCTCGTAATGTGTTACTATTCACAAATCAACGAATACATCAGAAATATAAATTTTTTATGCTCGACTCACACTGATTCAAAACATGGATTTTTGTGCAAAAAAATATTTGGAAATGTTAAAGAAACAACGAACATTTTATTGAAAGAAAAATCACATGTCATCGTTTTGAATTTTGACTTAGATGCGATTTGAGCTTATGCTTAAAAAGTCAAAGTTTTGCATGTATTATATGTTTTTCAAAAAAAAATCAAAGAAAGTATTCTAAGGTGTTTCTTTGTATGCAGAAAATCATCTTCAAAAATGCTTCGAACATACGTAGTTTTTTTAATAATATGTCAACTTTTAGCAATAAGATACGTGTTATTTTTTCTCAAATGTCTTTCCTGAACATTAACTAACATTTTATTGGAAAACAGTCACATATCATAGCTTTGAATTTTGATTTGCAGACAAATTGAGCCTAAATATTCATGACTTTGCACGTTTTACTTAGTTTTGTGAATAATATCTACATTTTCAGTAATCAGATACCTATCATTTCTTCTCAAATGTCATTCCTGAACATGAACGAACATTTCATTGAAAAAAATCACATGCTTTAAATTATGATTTAGAGACAAATTAAGCTTAAAAATCTTGGTTTTGCATTTTTCACGTAGTTTAATTAAAATTATTTAAATTTCAAATGATCAGGTACTTATTATTTTCCCTTAATTTCATCTTAAAAAAAATCACAGATCATAGATTCGAATTTTGATTTAGAGGCAAATTCAGTATGAAAAGTCATGATTTCGCATGTTTCACGTAGTTTTGTGATTATTATCTCGAGTTTTTGTAATCAAATACCTGTTATTTTTACTTGAACATCATTTAACATCTTTAACATCAACGAACTTTCTAATGACAAAAAAAAATCATATGTCATCTCATTGAGTTTTGATTTGGAGACGAATTGAGTATAAAAAGTCATAATTTTGCATGTCTTACGTAGTTTTGTGAATAATATTTCAAGTTTAAGTAATTAGCTATTAATTATTTTTCCTCGAATGTCTTTCCTGAACATTAACAAACATTTTACTGAGATAAGGATCTCATGTCATCGCTTTGAATTTTGGTTTAGAGGTAAATTTAGCATAAAAAGTCACAATTTTGCATGTTTTACGTAGTTTTGTGAATAATATCTCAAGTTTTAGTAATCAGATACTAAGTTTTTTCTCGAATGTCTTTCCTTAACATTACAAACATTTTAATGAAAAAGAATCACATGTCATTGCTTAGAATTTTGATTTAGACGCAAATTCAACTTAAAAAGTCATTTTTGCTTTTTTCTCGTAGTTTTGTGAATAATATATCAAATTTTAGTAATCAGCTATTAATTATTCTTCCTCAAATGTCTTTCTCAAACATTAACAAACATTTTAATGAAAAAAGAATCTCATATCATCGCTTCGAATTTTGATTTAGAGGTAAATTCAGTATAAAAGTCACAATTTTGCATGTTTTACGTAGTTTTGTGAATGATATCTCAAGTTTTAGTAATCAGATACTAATTATTTTTCCTCGAAAGTCTTTCCTGAACGTAACAAACATTTTAATGAAAAAAGAATCCTATGTCATCGCTTTGAATTTTGATTTAGAGGCAAATTCAGCTTGACAAGTCATAATTTTGCATGTTTTACGTAGTTTTGTGAATAATAGCTCAAATTGTAGTAATCAGGTACTAACTATTTTTCTCCAAATGTCTTCCCTGAACATCAGCGAACATTTTCCGGTTAAAAAACCTTTATGTCATCGCTTCTTTTTCTGATTTAGAATGATTTTAAATGATAATGATTACTGTACACCACAGAGACGGAGGGAATAATATCAATGAGATCAAGCGTTACGGAATTCCATTTTTATATAGTAGATGAGTGATAGCAATGACTTACCGGAAGAGCTTCAGAATTTTCAATTTGCTTGCTTAGTTTCCCGGTTGTTGATGTTGGTCCAGTGGTGGATGATTTATCCAAAACCCCAAACAAATGTCGAAACGGAAGTTCGTTGAAGTGTAGAAGGCAAACAAACCAATGCAATGGTCTTTTTAGCAGCAATTCGAATCTTCGTATAATTCCACCGTGTGTGCCAGTGTTTGTTGGCTCACCGTCAGTGCATATGCCAATCAATGCATCCAGAGATATGTTTTTATCGTTGAAAAATTCATTCAATTTTGTTGTTTTGTATTCAGCACTTTCCTCTACCAGTCTTGCGTAACCAATCAATCGAGAATTCGGTTCTCTCAAAATAACAAGGTGAGGTTCTTTTACCATCCTACTATGATACTTACCATCAATTTTTTCTCTCGTATAAGTATCATCTTTTCTGCCGTCGAATGAAAACGCTATTAAACTGGAATCATCAAACCTTTTGCGGAGCACTATTCGTCTGCATTTCTCTCTTTCTCTACGAACTTTCGATTTATCCATGATGAGAGGTTCGCCATGCTGATCTTTCATTTCAAAATCTTTGAAAAGACTGGTTGCCAATGCTGACGCTACTCTATCAGACACACCAAATCTGTCACACATCAAGGCAAAGTTAAAACAATCGTATCTTTCTGTGTATTGTGAACTTGTGCTTCTATTCATAACATCTTCATCAACCGTCATCGGTACGTCTACGTATGTTGTATCATCGGGATCTTCGTATGTTGGCATTGTTGGCATTGATGACGATGTCCCTTGCTCTTCAATTTCCATCAGAAATGCATCAATTGTTAGTCTTCTCTGTTTATGTTGATCGTGCATAAACTCTTTGAGGCGTTCTGGAACCAAACCGCAGTTACATTGAGCTGCCGTCAAATCGCATTTACATGCTCCAATATAAAAAATTTCGTTCAGAGTACCGGTAAACACTAAAAGGTCTCTATTCGTCTTCTTAATTTCGGCTTGGTATTTGTCAACCAATCTATTCAATTTAACAGCAACATATTTTTTTGAAATTATTTCCATACCAAGTTTTTCCCAAATTCCAACCAACCTATCTGTTACGTGATTAGAGAATTGTTTATAAGAAAACTTTTTTTGTTCTGTTTTTGCACGTTCGCTAAAGTAAAAATAATATCTCAAGATATCCAGATCGGTTGGTAAATTAATATCATTCAAATCAGAAGACACACCAAAAACAGCAACATCATGCTTGGGTATATGACTCATTGGGTTTTCGATAGCTGATGATGTTGTCGCTATTTCATCTTGCGGGTTCATTGTAAACTAAAAAAAATATATTTTGACTTTAACAATTTTCACTTTCACTTTCAGGTTTTTATTTTAGGTGTTGACTCTTTGGCGGACGATGTAGAATGATTTATGTTGACGTTTCTATCCTATACGAAACCTACACTAGTTCTACACAGAGTGAATAGATAGAGTGACGCAGAGAGAAATTAAGTCAAAACAGCAACACGGTTTTTTATGTATCCACCAAAATATTTTTCTGACAGCCCCTTTTTGCTCAAGTTCCAGTTGACTTCAACGGAGTGTTGTTATTGTCAGAGTGAAAAGATAGTTATTGTATTTAAATTTAAAACAAGTTCGTTTGATAAAGTTTGATAGAGATAGATAAAATGAAGTGCGTTTTGTGTAATAACAAAAAAACAGTAAGGAATGTGAGTTTTTTTCGGTTCCCGAAGAATCCGATTGTGAGTAAACAGTGGATGGATTTTTGTTGCCTCCCAGCAGACTATTTCATTGACGAAAACACCCGACTTTGCAGTGTTCGTTTGGTTTTTCTGGTTTCAGACTCTGCGTCACTCTATTTATTCACTCTGGTTCTACAGTGTGCGTGGGAACAGTGGAAACGGAGCGTCCGTGCGTGGTAGCCGTTGTGGTAGCATACCAGCGGTGCTCGCCTGACTGGTCGAAATAAAAATATTACATATGATGTAACAGAGTGATATACGATTTTATGTTCAAAAGGACGCCAACTGCAAACGCCATCTGCAATGAGAATGGCTCAGAAATATGTGTAATTGTGTATGTATGCGCTGAAGACTCAGGACCGAATCCCATGCGAAGCAGGAGAAAACAAAAATCAAAAACAAAAAAAAAAACATTTTTCTCCTAGAAACTTCATTTGTGCGGAAAAATAATAGCCATTTCACTGATTTTTGTCATATAAAGTGCCAAAAATGGTGATTTTTTGATATTTTTTGATATTTTTGTATGGGAGACCCCCTAGGGGGGTCCCAGGGGGGTAACACTAGCATGGGTGGGTCGGCCCTCCAAAGTTAGTGGGTCATACATTTGGACTCGATTGGGGCACTCTAAATGGGTCAAAACAGGATTTTTTGAAGTTTGACCTTTTGGGTACCTACACGTTAGTACAAGGGACATCAGAATTCATTTTAGAGGTATGGTTTTTTGAGCAAAGTATCTTATTTTGACCCCTAGAATCCGAAAATCATATGTGCCTAAGCGATTTTTTGATCCCCTACAAATCGAACCGCCCTAATATACATACATATATATATATATATATATATATATATATATATATATATATATATATATATATATATATATATATATATATATATATATATATATATATATATATATATATATATATATATATATATATATATATATATATATATATATATATATATATATATATATATATTTGGCAGAGCTGTATGCCACCACGGGTCGGTATTTGGCGATTACCGTAGGCCACGGAAGTGCTCACTGCAAGCAACTGCAAGTCCCGGACCATCAGCGAGAGCTAGCCTAGGTTGTGGTGAGACTCAGGCATTGGGCCGCCGAATTCTCGCAAAAGCCACATTATCCGGAAGCAGCTCTGACGGAGCGAATAGTGCCGCTCCCACCACCCAAATGCACTAATTCGCCCATTGGGATTGATGCCAATAAGTTCCCAATTACGGCAACTGGTCGCAACGTCATATGATAAGAGTCGGATTTTGTTTTCGTACTACGATTCTGGGCTGGCACCTGCGCCGAGCTCCCTTAGTAAGGTCGTGTGACAACGGCTTGAAACGGCGAGACAACAACCGGTGCAGGGGTCTCCGTCCCGTAAAACCTGGCAGGCCTTCCAGTACGTTCCAAATTCATTGCCCGGTGGGAACCGGGCAGGAGTGGGATCAGATGTCCTTTCCTGACTTGCGCCGGTCGGGGGTGTCATAGTTGCTCATAAGGCGCTATGGCAGCCGCCCCTAGCCATGGCCTCACTGCTTCGGCATAGACTACCATGGGACCAGATAGGCGACCACTCCAGTATGGATAAGGATAGCGGCTGGAAGGGGGACCCACCTAACAAAAATGAACAATGAAAATAATGAAGATCAACAATTGGGCGCAGATGGGTTGAAAAACCCGTTTGCACGAGGAGGCATCCAGAGGTCTCCGCCGAGAAAGGCGGAGATGGATGCAGTAAAGGACGCCTGCGAAGACGGCAAAGGCAGTACGCCTACCGGATCGACGCAAGACATCGCAGTGGCTGGTCCACTGTTGATAAAGGCGGTCGGAAGACAGCGAGACACGCTACCGAAGGTAGTAGCGCTGTCGGAGCAGCTCGATGCCATAATCGAGTTTGCGAAAAGTCGCACCAACACGACGAAGTACCTGAAGCAGGCTCTCTACATGCTTTGGTCCTCCGTCGATGCTGCGAAGAAGGAGCACGCCGAGCTCAAGGCAAGAGCGGTGGCTGCAGAGAAGAATGCAACGGAGGTGACCGGAAGGGCGACGAAGTCGGTCCAAACGAACACCTGCACGTTTGCAGCGGTTTGCGCCTCCGGGTCAGCCGCAAAAAGAGCAAGGCAGTCTCCGGGGGAAGCCCCCGAGAACAGCAAGAAACGGTTGGTTGTGCTAAGCCCGCGAGATAGCGCACCAACGGCCTCCAAGTCCGCCGAAAAGTCTGCCGAAGTGGCAGCTACGGGAAACCCTTGGGTTACCGTGGGAGGAAGGAAGCGCCAAAAAGACAGCAAGCGCAACGACGAGAAGGCGACAAATCGTCCAAAAATGGGAAAGAAGGCGCGAAGCAGGGGCGACGCCCTCATACTCAAGACGGATGGGTCCAAGTACTCCGAAGTCTTGAAGAAAATGAGAGGCGAAACCCAGCTCAAGGATCTGGGAGCGGATGTGCGGACCATCCGCCGTTCTCGCATCGGCGAGATGATCCTTGAGCTCCGAAAGGATGCTAAAAACAAGGGCGCTGCCTACAAGACGGTAGCCGCGCAGGTCCTCGGGAAAGATGTGCAAATTCGGGCACTCACCTCAGAGGTGACTCTCCAGCTCAAAAACCTGGATGAAATCACCGAGAGGTGCGATATTGCACAGGCCCTCAAGGAGAAGTGCGGAGTGGAAGTAGCCACTGAGGTAATTCGCCTCCGTAAGGGTCCAGCGGGGACCCAGGTGGCCACTTTCCGGCTTGCATCGGCCGATGCAACTCTGGCCCTGAAGACAGCCAAACTTAAGGTTGGCTGGTCAGTATGTCCCCTGAGCATACTCCAGCAGCCGGACGTTTGCTTCAGGTGTTTCGAGGGAGGACACAAGTCCTGGACCTGCAAGGGGCCCGATAGGAGCCAGTTATGTAGGCGTTGTGGTGGTGCTGGCCATAAAGCTAAAGACTGCGGGGAGCCTCCCAAGTGCTTGGTATGTACTGGAAAACGGGACGCCAAGCACTTTATGGGAGGCCCACGGTGCCCAGCCGGTAAGGCGGCCACGAAACCACGGGCGTGAGGGTGACACAATTGAACCTGAACCATTGCTATGCGGCACAGCAGCTGCTATACCAAGCAGCGTCTGAGTCACGGTCGGACATCGCAATCGTATCGGACCCCTACCGCATCCCTCCCGGAAACGGTAATTGGGTTGCAGATAAGTCCAGTACGGCGGCCATATGCACGACCAGCAAGTTCCCGGTTCAGGAGGTTGTGTCAACCTCAAATGAAGGATACGCGGTTGCCAAGGTGGACAGAGTGTTCTACTGCAGTTGTTATGCTCCGCCGCGTTGGTCTATCGAAAGGTTCACCCAGATGGTCGATTTGTTATCTATGGAGCTGACGGAACTAACACCCTTAGTAGTGGCGGGCGACTTCAACGCTTGGGCTGTTGAGTGGGGAAGCCGCCGCACGAACCGGAGGGGTCAGATCTTGTTGGAAGCTTTGGCAAAGCTCAACCTAGATCTGGCCAACGTTGGAACCAAGTGTACATTCAGCAGAAATGGTGCGGAGTCGATCATCGACGTGACGTTCTCCAGCCCAGGACTGATCGTGAACTGGAGGGTAGACGATGGCTACACCTATAGTGACCACCAGTCGGTCTGCTATAGCGTAGTCCAGAACGTGAGGCGGCAGGCGACGGGTAGAGCCAATACTCCGACCGTCCGCGGGTGGAAGACATCGCATTTCGATGCCGAGGTATTTGCAGAAGCAATGAGAAGAGAGCGCGAGGGGGGCAGTTGGCTCCGCCCGAGTGCTGACCAATTAGTTGCCACATTATCACGGGCGTGCGACGCCACCATGCCTAGGACCCGCCAACCTAGGAATGGTAAGTCACCGGTATACTGGTGGACCGACGCGATAGCGGACCTCCGTAGCGCGTGCCTCCGTGCAAGACGGATGTTGCAACGTGCACGTACCGATGCACAGAGGGTAGAGCGCCGTGTAGTATTCAGATCTGCAAGATCGGCGCTTAAAAGTGCGATAAAGGCGAGCAAAAGGGCCTGCTTCGATAGGCTATGCGCGAGTGCCAATACGAATCCGTGGGGCAACGCCTACAGAGTCGTAATGGCGAAGACCAAAGGCGTGTTGGCGCCTGCAGAGCGATCACCAGCGATGCTGGAGCGCATCATCGAGGGACTCTTTCCACGACACGAGCCAAATCCTTGGCCTCCGGTTGCTGAGTCTCACGTCCGACGTTCCAGTATCTCAGACACAGACCAGGGATGGTCGGCCAACCTGCCGGGCATCCAATCCGTGAGAGACGGCAGCCGTGCAGAGGTTGTGGAGGAGGTAAGGGTTACGAATGAGGAACTCATCGTGATCGCCAACTCCCTAAAGGTGAGCAAGGCACCGGGACCGGATGGAATCCCGAACTTGGCCATCAGGACGGCCATGAAAGTGGCCCCTGATCTATTTCGAGCAGTCATGCAGAAGTGCCTGGATGACTGCCTCTTTCCGGACAGGTGGAAGCGACAGAGATTGGTGCTGTTGCCGAAGGCTGGGAAACCGCCAGGGGACCCATCGGCATACAGACCTATCTGTCTGCTGGACACTACGGGCAAGGTGCTTGAGAGGATTATCCTCAACAGACTGGTGAAGTACACAGAGGGTGTAAACGGTCTGGCAATTAACCAGTTCGGCTTCCGGAAAGGTAGATCCACGCTGGATGCTATTCTCTCTGTCACCAAGACGGCAGAGGTAGCACTCCAGCGTAAGAGTTGGGGCATTCGCTATTGCGCAATCGTCACGCTTGACGTGAAGAATGCATTCAATAGCGCCAGTTGGGACTCCATAGCGCTCGCGCTTAGGAGCATCCACGTACCGGTGTCGTTGTACAAGATTTTGGAAAATTATTTCCAGAATCGGGTACTAGTTTATAACACGGAGGAGGGTCAGAAGTGCGTCCCAATCACCGCAGGGGTACCGCAAGGTTCCATCCTGGGCCCGGTGTTGTGGAATGTCATGTATGACGGGGTGTTGAAACTAAAGTTCCCTGTAGGGGTTGTGGTCGTCGGCTTCGCAGACGACATCACGCTAGAGGTCTACGGCGAGTCGATCGAAGAGGTCGAGTTGACGGCCGTGCACTGCATACGCAAGGTCGAAGACTGGATGCACTCTAGGAAACTGGAGTTAGCGCACCATAAAACGGAGGTTACGGTTGTGAACAACCGCAAACTAGAGCAACAGGCGGTGGTCAGAGTCGGTGACTGCACCATTACCTCAAGGCGTTCCTTGAAGCTCTTGGGGGTTATGGTTGACGATAAGCTCACATTTAAGAGTCACGTCGACTATGCCTGTAAGAGGGCTTCAACGGCCGCTGCAGGACTATCTCGAATGATGTCCAATAGCTCAGCGGTATATGGCAGCAAGCGTAAACTTCTTGCCAGCGTGGTTTCGTCCATACTTAGGTATGGTGGGCCAGCGTGGTCCAAAGCGTTAGGTACCAACAGTCATCGTCGTAAACTGGAAAGTACCTACAGGCTCATGTGCCTGAGGGTTGTGAGCGCGTACCGTACAGTGTCATACGACGCAATCTGCGTCCTGTCCGGGATGATGCCTATCAGAAGCCATTAAGGAGGACGTAGAATGCTTCGATCAACGTGACACAAGGGGTATACGAGGCACCAGAAGGTCATTCTCGATGATCAGATTGCAGCAGGAATGGTCCAATTCCGTAAAGGGTAGATGGACGCATCGACTTATTCCGGACGTATCCGGATGGGTCGGGAGGCGCCATGGAGAAGTGAACTTCCACTTGACACAGATTCTGTCAGGTCATGGTTGCTTCAGGCAGTATCTACACAGATTCGGGCATGCGGGGTCCCCCATGTGTCCCGAGTGCGCGGATGCGGAAGAAACTGCTGAGCATGTCTTCTTCGTGTGCCCTCGTTTTGTGCATGCGCGGAGCGACATGATGGTAGTGAGCGGGCCAGACACCACTCCGGACAACCTAGTTCGGAGGATGTGTAAAGACCCAAACATTTGGAGGGCGGTTTGTACAGCCGCCTCTCAAATAGTTTTAGAATTGCAAAACAGGCGACAGGTTGACCACCGACACGCCAGTGTTAGCTAACGGCCAGTCTCCAGGTTAGTTAGCTAAGTTAGCAAAGATACCTAAAGAACCAAGAGGGTGCACAGAGCACAAAAGCCGCTCCCCGAAGCAATACCTAGCGGTGGTCCCGGGGAGTATTATGGGCTGGAGACTGGAGGGGTTTAAGCGGGTCCGGTCACTGATTCAAACCAACCCCACACTCCCTGAGGTTGGTCACCTCAGGGGTTTGGATGCAAATTTCCCCTCCACCTGAAACAAAAAAAAAAAAAAAGATATATATATATATATATATATATATATATATATATATATATATATATATATATATATATATATATATATATATATATATATATATATATATATATATATATATATCTACTATATAAAAATGGAATTCCGTAACGCTTGATCTTATTGATGTTATTGCCTCCGTCTCAGTGGTGTACAGTCAACACCATCATTTTAAATCGTTCTAAATCAAAAAAATAAGCGGTGACATGTGGGTTTTTTTACATGAAAATGTTTGTTAACGTTCAGGAAAGATATTTAGATATTTGGGGAAAAATAAAAAGTATTTGATTACTAAAACTTGAGATTTTATTCACAAAACTACGTGAAACATGCAAAAATATTACTTTTTATGCTTAATTTGCCTCTAAATCAAAATTAAAGCGATGACATGTGATTTTTCTTACATTAAAATGTTTGGTTACGCTCAGGTAAGACATTTGAAGAAAAATAACAAGTATCTGTTTACTAAAACTTGAGATATAATTCACAAAACTACGTAAAACTTGCAAAATTATGACTTTTTATGCTGAATTTGCCTCTAAATCTAATTTCAAAGCGATGACATGTGATTTTTTTTCATTAAACTGTTTGTTAACGTTCAGGAAAGACATGTGATAAAAAATAATTAGTATCTGATTACTAAAACTCGAGATATTGTTCACAAAACTACGTGAAACATGCAAATTTATGACTTTTTATGCTGAATTTGCCTCTAAATCAACATTTAAAGCGATGACATGTGATTCTTTTTTGATTAAAATGTTTGTTAACGTTTAGGAAAGACATTTGCGGAAAAATTAAAAGTATATGATTACTAAAACTTCAGATATTATTCACAAAACTATGTGAAACATGCAAATTTATGACTTTTTATGCTGAATTTGTCTCTAAATCTAAATTTATAGCGATGACATGTGATTCTTTTTTCATTAAAATGTTTGTTTATGTTAAAATATAAAATGAATGTTTGAAGATGATTTTCTGTATACAGCACAACAATATCGCACGCTAGCCTGCTAATAGCGCTCTCGATCAACCAGATTAGTTGGGAAAATTCGTTATCGATATTGTTTTTAGCACATTTTGCATGTTGTAGCATAAGTACAACGATACACCGTGCCCCAAAGCTGAGCCGAAAAAAATTCCAGTTCGATAAAATTCTCGACCTGATCGGGGATCAAACCCGATATCACAACCGTGTGGGAGCCAATCGACATCGCTAACCACAGAGCCACGAGGACCACATACAGCATACAGAATACAGAAAACCACCTGAAAATATTTATACATGTGAAATTTTGACTTTTTATGCACAATTTGCCTCTGAATCAAAATTCAATGATTTGTGTTTTTATTTTCAATAAAATGTTCGTTGCTCTTTCAACATCTACTTTTTTTTTGCAGAATAATCCATGTCTCGAGCATTAACATTTTACATTTCTGATGTTTTCGTAGTTTTGTGAATAGTTACATATCACGGCATCCGATTTATTTTTGTACTTTTGAATTTGAATTTGATTTTTATTAGACAACTTTTAACCAGACGGTCATTCAGCTCTTAACCTTACTGTTATCCTTTTTACGTTAATCCAAACTAGAACTCTTGGGTCATTTAGCTGGAGGAAAGGTTACGATTCATTGGTTTGAATATCGATTAAGAGGCAGCTTAAGCATTAAAAACAATTTATTTTCTTATTTTCTACGAAGTTTTGTGGATTAAAAAATGACGACTTCCGGTTCAGGAAAATAACCTAAAGTGATATTTGGTCAACAATTTCAATACTTCCGAAAGTGGAGCTCCATACGTCATTTTATAGCGATGACACGTGTTTTTTTTTCATTAAAATGTTTGTTAACGTTCAGAAAAGACATTTGAAGAAAAATAACAAATATCTGATTACTAAATTTGAGATATTATACACAAAACTACGTGAAACATGCAAATTTATGACTTCTAAAGTGATATTTGGCCAACAATTTCAATACTTTCGAAAGTGGAAATCCATACTTCATTTTGAAATCCAAAATGGTGACTTCCAGTTTCTGTAAATCAGCCCAAAATCACAAAATACAATCCAATATGGATATTTCCGTTCTGTGCGTTCTCAGAATATTGAAGTACTTAAAGTGATGATGGAAGTATAAGATGTGAATTATATTTTTGAAGTGAGTTGAGCTAATGCAGCAATGAAATATAAAAAAATTTATCTTCGAAACCTTTGATCCCGAGCATCGCCGGGAACGTTCAACTAGTATATATATATATATATATATATATATATATATATATATATATATATATATATATATATATATATATATATATATATATATATATATATATATATATATATATATATATATATATATATATATATAAATATATATATATATATATATATATATATATATATATATATATATATATATATATATATAAATATATATATATATATATATATATATATATATATATATATATATATATATATATATATATATATATATATATATATATATATATATATAAATATATATATATTTATATAAAAGAGAAGTTTTGTATGTATGTATGTTCCAGCATAACTCTAGAAATATTGGATAGGGGGAGGGGTCACCCTCAAAGAAGGAGGGGGTAAAAAGTAATACATTTTCATACATAATGGAAACCTTTCATTGGAATTTGATGATTTTCGGGTTCTTGGTCATGTTTTGGCGACTTCCGGTTCCTGAGAAACCATTTAAAACTGTGGAAAACGCTCACAAACCCCCCAATGTTGATATTTTCTGAGCAAAAATGACTCTTAAGAACCGGTTATCGGTGTTTGACGATACTTTGAAACTTGGGTTGCCGACTTCCGATTTCTGGTAATCTGCGAAAATTATTAATTGAATTATATACTTGGCAATATGGTATTTTTGGAATCAGAATGACGTTGTCATACGAAAATCGATCATATATTTCCAAATATTGGCCTTTTTTGAAACGTAGAGACGTCTGTCTGTTTGTCGTGCAAATGTTTCTAGAGAAGTGTTTCAAAACATCCAACCTGCTTTGATCCGTTTTTGGAACGATTTGTTGACATATTTCTTGCATAATTTGATAACAGAGAGTCAAATTTGGATGAAAAATATGTTTGTAAAAGTTGCTGAACCTCAACCATTACCGAATAGAAATTTGGTTGAAAGCATCGATCAAATCAGGTAAGAGCTCCCAAAATCCAGCTATTCATTTAAAAAAAAAGTTGTGTATGTATGTATGTATGTGCCAGCAGAACTCTCGAATTACTGTACCGATTTTAACCAAACTTGGCATACGTGTTCTTTGTACAGAGGAAGTGGTCATAGAAATATTGGGAAGAGAAATGAGCAACTCCCAAAGGAGGAGGGGGTCTTAATTGGTCAGAAAATCAAGTTTTTTCATGAATTATGGGAACTTTCTGAATAAATACGATAGTTTTTAGGCCTTTGGTCATGTCTGCCGGAAATTGATTTCCAGAGACCGGAACATGATATCGAAAAGAGAAAGTGACAGCTATCAATGAGGGAGGGGGTCCTAATTTCTAAGAAAATCAGGTCTTTTAGTGGCCTATGGGAACTTTTTGAAAAGATACGATAACTTTCATGCCCTCGGTCGGTCATGACCAGAAGTTGATGTCTAGGGACCGAAATATGATGTACGATGTTTTTCTAAAACAAAGATGGTGACTTTGGGTTTCTGGGAAGCTGTATTCAACTGTAAAAAACGTTTACAAACCTCCAAACATTGGTGTTTCTGGAACCAGGATGACCTTTAGAAACCAAAAATAAAAGTCCAACGACATTTTTTAAATTCAACATGGCGACTTCCGGTTTCAGTATTTTGTGAAAAACGAATATATGCTCTGCAATATATATAATTTCGATATGAAGATGACGTTTAGAATCCAAATATTCATGTACGGCGCAAATTTTTAAATCGTAAATGGCGGATTATTTTTTCTGGAAAGGTTACTAGAGGTTACTAGGTTACTACTATATATACATATATATATATATATATATATATATATATATATATATATATATATATATATATATATATATATATATATATATATATATATATATATATATATATATATATATATATATATATATATATATATATATATATATATATATATATATATATATATATATATATATATATATATATATATATATATATATATATATATATTTATATATATATATATATATATATATATATATATATATATATATATATATATATTTATAAGTTAATTATTTGTAACTCTTCGGGGGATTTTTAAGAA